>NW_027315945.1:18975315-18987815 GCF_026437365.1 Eucyclogobius newberryi
TCCTCACATGCATGTCTTTTGGAAGTACCACCCTGAGTTTCTACCTGAACTAAAGGGCAGTAGAGTAAAGAGTAGAGTTAGCCAGTAAATTCAGTAACATTTGTAAATAAAAGTAGGTCAACATTTGATTGCATAGTATTTGTAGTGCTCACAATACACTGACCTTGTTTTAATCATCAACTTATATAACACTAATCAGCTTCCATGTGGACAAACTGACAATCAATAATATACAACAATTGCAAGCATGAACCTCGTGTAAGCAGGACTGAAAAAAGCCTTTAAACCCTTTAAAACATGTAATGCTACATAAAAGCGTGAGGAAAATAAGCTTCGTCTTTACTTGTATAACATTGCATTGTAATTCAAGAATATCTGCCTCTCCACACACGTAACCCAGTTCAAAATTAGCTTTGACCTTCTGCTAAAAATAAAGCTTTTACACATTGCCAGTGGACTGTCCAGGCATCTGTAGCCACATTTGCTGTTCACATAAGAGCTTACTATATTTGTTTTCATGTGCTGTCCCATAGAGGCCGCTCTGACAGTGAGGCGCCCATCAAACAGTGTCCCATGTGTGGCATCCACATCGAGAGGAACCAGGGCTGTGCTCAGATGCTCTGCAAAAGCTGTAAACACACTTTCTGCTGGTATTGCCTGCAGACCCTTGACGTGAGTGCGACCCTTGTGTTTTAAAGGTCCAATAACATGACTGCCCTTTTAACTGCACCGGAGTACGACATTTACTGTTCTACATGTGCAACATTGGTGCTCACATTTGACGTTTTGTCCGTGCTTTTTTCCAACAGGGATTATATTCCAGATAGTGAATTAACGTTTTTCCAATTTACCATAACATGTTTTATGTATATACACCTAAACTCCACACACAGTTTACTGACAGATTAAAGGGGAGAGTGAGGGGGGCGAGGGGTGGGTATGAGGACATGGATTTATTAAATTACCGCACTCGGATCAGCAGAGGCGTGTGTCACTGGCCTCTTAAAATATTAACACAAATTTAGTTTTTGACTGTTTTAGATAATAAAGCGTACATATGTATTAGTACCAGTAGGCAATGCTATGTATTTAGTCCCACTTTAATTGTTTTGGTCATTGCAGGGGGACATCTTCTTGAGGCACTATGACAAAGGCCCCTGCAGAAACAAGCTGGGACACTCCCGAGCTTCTGTGATGTGGAACAGAACACAGGTAGTTACTTATCTATTTTATGGTAGTCCGTATCAATATAAGACGACCATTTACCCTTTTATTGAGTTCATGATTTGAGGCAAACGTTTTCTCTGAACGCAGTGGCTGGAAAATTTAAAGATTTTGGACCATATCCCAGAAGAGCTCAATAAACCATTGACAAAATACAATAATGACATTGCAGTGAAGAATAAAATGTCCTTTGAAGCATTTAATCCGATTTAAAATAAAGGAAACATCTGCTGTTTGTATTGAGGCTTTCTCCATAAAACAACAGTAGTAGGGGGGTTTCCATTGTAATTTTGTGCAAACCTTTATCGATCTGCTCCAAATGTTGAAAAAGCACAATTTCTCACATTAAGGGTGTTTCCAAGATTTTGTGTGTGCGTGCGGGCTTCGAGCTTCGGGCTTCGGGCGGTAGCGGAATTGAAAAGCCAGTCCCGTGCAGGTCTCTACAAGATAGTTCCCACAAGTTTGAAGCTTTTATATAGAAATGAGCTTTTCCATTGCTGTTTTGCGAAACAAGCCAATTTCAGTACACCCAGAAAACTACCTATTGGAAGCTCAAAAAACGTTTTCCGAAATTGACCTTGACTAACCTTAACCCATTTTGATGCGCAAATAACATTTTTACAATTTGATTTTTCAAATTCTTTATGGAAACGTGACAAGTGATAGAGGCTGGTTTCTTTTTTGCTACTGTGTACAGAAGCAGACCCTTTTCAGACATTAAGCCAAACTGATCCAGCTAATCTCACATTCCTGCTTTGTAATAGTATTTTTTGTACAATAAAATGGCCAAAACTACATTCTTTTCATTGTCACTGGGTTGTTTGAAACTAGATTGCATCTATTTGTGACTTTGAACTTTGAATTTAGGACAGCCAAACGGTACACTTAATGTTCTAAACGCACAAAGGTCAATTTGTGGTTTGCACTTTTCTTATTAGAACATTTAAAACTTTCTCAACTGGATAAGCAATTTGAGCTGCGATTGCTTTGTCTTGTGTTCTTTGCCATTAAACAAAAATCTAGTAAACTAAAAAACAATTGACCACTGAGGTACTCATTAGTCGAGTAAAAATGAACGTTCGTACAGAAAGATAGATTTTATTCACACAGTAAACTTGTAGATGATGATGAGCCTTCAGCTTCTGCCCCTGGTTAAAAAAAACAAAAACAACACATGCTTGTGCTGCCTGCAGAGTTAAACCCACCCTCCTTGACCTACTTATGCAAACAACCTTTCCTGGCATGTGACAAGTAAAATTAGATGTATTCCTGGCCTGTGACAAGTAAAATGAAATGTCTTACAGTCATCAAAGAAGGTCAAAAGTAAACCGTTACTAAATGTTAAGAGCAAACCTAAAGAGCATTGAATTTGCATTGAAGCCTAGGTGAATGGTGCAAAACTATATTTACCGTAACTTGCATAGCCTCAGGATATTTTGAGATGTGTTAAGAGTACTTAAATATTTCAAATTTTAGGTGATCCTTCATGTTTAAATTAGTAATATTATGCCAAATTGAAAATGTTTGAGCTTGTAACCACGTCGTAACTGTGTTGCCCTGTCATTGGCTCACTCACAGTTGTGTTTGGATTGACTCAGACTCTGCCCACAGCCCTGTATTTTCTTGTGATTATTCAAAACAAAACCACACTCAGGGTCATACACGGAGGTAGCAACTTTTCAACAATAAAAACAACTCCTTGAAGTCTGTTGCTTAGAAGTGAAATGCCCTTATGCCTGTTGTGGTTTTTAACAGAAAGTTAGTGGTTCTATTTCTTAGATCAATATTGTGGTTTACGACAAACCTCATGAACGAAATGTAAAATGGCGTTATACTAAATACTCTTCTTTAACACTGCTTTGTCCTCAGGTGGTGGGCATCCTGGTGGGCATCTGCATAGTGGTGATGGTGACGTCTCCTCTCCTGGTGCTTGCCTCTCCATGCATCTTGTGCTGTGTGAGCAAACCCTGCCGTGGGAAGACAAAAGCCAACAAGAAGAAGAGGAAGAAGGACATTTCCACCCCTGACCCCTCCACGTCGTAGCAGCCCCTCGCTCATGGACTTGTTCTGGATCACTAAACCTGGTTTCATGTCGCTTCAACCCCCGTCAACCAGGCTGGATTCACATTGACGTTGAATGTGACTTTAGATCCGACTTGACTAGTAAATACAGAAATTGTGGAAAAGTCGTTATTTCAGTAGAGTTATATAGTCCTGGAATAGATGCAGGTTTTCATGATTTTTCTGGCCGCTGTGTGGTAGTACCTTTATGTCATGGCAGGGGTGTGGCAGAAAACCCGGGGTACAATTCAAATGACAGACTTTAGAAGGGCCTCTTTTGTGCTTTGAGCCCTGGGTAAACAAGTACCCTTTACTCCCTAGTCTGACGCACTTTCTGCAGCACTTTTTGCCATGAGCCAGTTTAAAAGGGCTACACAATAGAAACAAGTGTAATGTTTTTGTCTTTATTGTCTTATCTGAGTTCAGAACTGAGTCACTGGCCTTGGCTTGAGATATCGTAAACTAGCTTAGCTTAACTTTCCCATAAGCCAAACTACAAGCTATATGGCTTACGCAGAAAAAAACACTAATATACAATTTTCTTTGGGAAAAAAAAAAGTTGAAACAAAACACTTTTGTATTTATTCCAAAGGATTTTCAGCACTTGACCCTGCAGTGTGAAGATAAAGGGCTACATGGTGGAAAACATGACTTAAGCCTTGTCCGTGATTTCTGTGTTATTAAATACCAACAAATGGACATGCATTTAAGGGCTTATATAAAAATAACTCTTGTATATACAATATTTAGAGAATGAATGTCATCTTTATTTTACAGAGGTGGCGACATTACATTGACTACACAGACCAATTATGGATGACATTATAACCACTGACAGCATAATAATATTAATGATAATAATAATTTGCAGGCCCCTGATAGAACGGGGGAAATGTGAGGCGAGAGGACATGGCAATTATTTGACAGGAGCCAAAGTATGATGTTGGAGAACCAGTATATGGACTAATTAGTATAGTTCAAACTGCTTATCAGGCCAATGTTGACTCTGATTCAACAGTCCTTTACAGTTTGTGTATTTGACAGGTGATTATAATGTTATGCTTTGTTGTTCTGTGTGATTGCTATGCTTTATAAAAGGCGTGCACCTGTCATGTGCCATACCTCACAATGCTTAACCTGAGTTACAGGTGCTTAAGTGCCTCATTCTTGTGCCTGGTGCTTGCCTTGGGCCCATTGCCTTTCATGCTTTTTAAATGTTTGAAGTTGAACTCTCAAAAATAACCAGCCATAACATTGTATAATATGTAACACTCGATGTAAAACATGCTTCTTTGTGAGAAAAGGCAAGTGGCAGATCATGCACTGTGCACTGGTTCAAGTTTCTATGCACACAGGGCTTTTTGTTTGTTTTGACAGGGTAGACCAAAGCACCTAAAGATAATGTTCTCTGTAGTATTTATGGATGATCAGTCTACTGTACCATAAGCGTTTGTACTTTGTTTTCTTGTAGCACCATATTTTATAAAAAACGACACTTTAATTGAATAAACACACTTTCTTTAACATGCAACCATGACTAAACATGTATTTTCTATAACTGCAAAAGAAACAGGGTGAATTCTTTCAGAAATTATAATCATTTGTTGATATGTCACAAAAATGTAAGGAAAGATAAGGCCATGAAGTTCCTATTTACAAATGTAGTAGGTGATAGTGTGGCGACATCTAGTGTCTCTAAAGTGGAAGTGCAGTGTGGTTCCCAGGGACGTGGACAGACTTGTGACGAACAATCCGCTCTTTCACTTCGTTTCATTTGCACAAACTAGAAAAATGTCTGCACAGGAGGAATTCTTTAAGCGTGAGTAACACGACAATACTTCCCAAGTGTTCTCGTTGTGTGCGTTTTGATGCCCACATTTGTCAACATTAATCTACTTACTAAGCCTTCCCAAAATGGGGGAACCCGTGCAAACGTCCGTGCTGTGAAGTCAGCTGCACTGGCCTGAAACATTCATGCTGAAAACATTACCAAACCCTGACGTCACTTTAAAAGTGGGAGACCCGCGCCTAAAGTGTTTCGTTTCATGTCTTGAACTGTAATTCTTTCTTTGTCCCTAAAGACATCCCTAAGATCTCCTACAAGCCCAGTGCTGGACCTGCTGACCTCTGGTGCTTCAAGCACTACAGCGCAGAGGAGGTGTGACACTGGACCTCACTGGACCTCACTGGACCTCACTGGACCTCACTGGACCTCACTGGACCTCACTGGACTCGTGTATTTGTATATACACTTTGTGTATTTGGGAGGTCACGTGCCTCTGCTGTGTGTCCAACATGAACTTATACTTCCATGTGTGTGTGTCCAACATGAACTTATACTTCCATGTGTGTGTGTCCAACATGAACTTATACTTCCATGTGTGTGTGTCCAACATGATCTTATACTTCCATGTGTGTGTCCAACATGATCTTATACTTCCATGTGTGTGTGTCCAACATGATCTTATACTTCCATGTGTGTGTCCAACATGAACTTATAATTCCATGTGTGTGTCCAACATGATCTTATACTTCCATGTGTGTGTCCAACATGATCTTATACTTCCATGTGTGTGTGTCCAACATGATCTTATACTTCCATGTGTGTGTGTCCAACATGAACTTATACTTCCATGTGTGTGTCCAACATGAACTTATAATTCCATGTGTGTGTCCAACATGATCTTATACTTCCATGTGTGTGTGTCCAACATGATCTTATACTTCCATGTGTGTGTCCAACATGAACTTATACTTCCATGTGTGTGTCCAACATGATCTTATACTTCCATGTGTGTGTCCAACATGAACTTATACTTCCATGTGTGTGTCCAACATGATCTTATACTTCCATGTGTGTGTCCAACATGAACTTATACTTCCATGTGTGTGTCCAACATGATCTTATACTTCCATGTGTGTGTCCAACATGATCTTATACTTCCATGTGTGTGTCCAACATGAACTTATACTTCCATGTGTGTGTCCAACATGAACTTATACTTCCATGTGTGTGTCCAACATGATCTTATACTTCCATGTGTGTGTCCAACATGAACTTATACTTCCATGTGTGTGTCCAACATGATCTTATACTTCCATGTGTGTGTCCAACATGAACTTATACTTCCATGTGTGTGTCCAACATGATCTTATACTTCCATGTGTGTGTCCAACATGATCTTATACTTCCATGTGTGTGTCCAACATGAACTTATACTTCCATGTGTGTGTGTCCAACATGAACTTATACTTCCATGTGTGTGTGTCCAACATGATCTTATACTTCCATGTGTGTGTCCAACATGAACTTATACTTCCATGTGTGTGTCCAACATGAACTTATACTTCCATGTGTGTGTCCAACATGAACTTATACTTCCATGTGTGTGTCCAACATGAACTTATACTTCCATGTGTGTGTCCAACATGAACTTATACTTCCATGTGTGTGTCCAACATGAACTTATACTTCCATGTGTGTGTCCAACATGAACTTATACTTCCATGTGTGTGTCCAACATGAACTTATACTTCCATGTGTGTGTCCAACATGAACTTATACTTCCATGTGTGTGTCCAACATGATCTTATACTTCCATGTGTGTGTCCAACATGATCTTATACTTCCATGTGTGTGTCCAACATGAACTTATACTTCCATGTGTGTGTCCAACATGATCTTATACTTCCATGTGTGTGTCCAACATGATCTTATACTTCCATGTGTGTGTCCAACATGAACTTATACTTCCATGTGTGTGTCCAACATGATCTTATACTTCCATGTGTGTGTCCAACATGAACTTATACTTCCATGTGTGTGTCCAACATGATCTTATACTTCCATGTGTGTGTCCAACATGATCTTATACTTCCATGTGTGTGTGTCCAACATGAACTTATACTTCCATGTGTGTGTCCAACATGAACTTATACTTCCATGTGTGTGTCCAACATGATCTTATACTTCCATGTGTGTGTGTCCAACATGAACTTATACTTCCATGCGTGTGTGTCCTACATGGATCTATACTTCCATGTGTGTCCTACATGGATCTATACTTCCATGTGTGTGTGTCCTACATGGATCTATACTTCCATGCGTGTGTGTCCTACATGGATCTATACTTCCATGTGTGTCCTACATGGATCTATACTTCCATGTGTGTGTGTCCTACATGGATCTATACTTCCATGTGTGTGTGTCCTACATGGATCTATACTTCCATGCGTGTGTGTCCTACATGGATCTATACTTCCATGCTTCCAAAGTCCAGTGTTTGTGTGCAGGTGCTGATGGGAAAATCGATGGAGGACTGGCTGAGGTTTTCTGTCTGTTACTGGCACTCCTTCTGTGGGACAGGTACAATCTGCCTCACAACTGTATGAAGACTTTTACTTCCCCAAAACATTGAATGATCTGTCTGAGTAGGGCTGCCACTACCGGTAATTCTTATTTTGGTAATCGATTAGTCTAGCGGTGAGTTATTTAGAAAAAGGCCAGTGAATGAGATGTTTACATAATTTTACCCAGATAGAGCTGAACTGAGGCGATCCTGGGAGAGATTATTCACAGATGAAAAGCGGTGACTCTTGCTCTGTCTGAGTAATAAAACCTCTTCTCTCAGATGTGATGGCATGTCATGGAGTTTGTGTATTGCCCAATTAACAATTATTCGATCACTTAACTCGTTGACAACTATTTCTATAATATATTAGTTGTGAGGAATTGATTAACTTGTTGCAGCCATAGAAATGAGTTTGAAATAGCCTTTGATCAGGCATATTGCATTGAGACATTTAAACAAGCACAAACACAGAGTGAATAATGAAATGAAAGCTATTTAAGTAGTTATGGCATGTGTAGGAGAAAAAGAAGAAGTTAATCGTGGGCTAATTTTAAAAAAGGAAAAGAAAAGAAAGAAATGTCACTGTCTGGCTTTTACCTTTTAGATTTAGTTGATATTATATTATTTTATTATATTATTTTATTGCATTATTTTCTCGGCGGATTAAAGCGAGTACTTCTTCTTCAGGCGCAGATACTTTTGGTTTCCCGACGCTCCATCGACCCTGGAACGAAGGAACTCCAATGGAAGCGGCCAAAAAGCGCGTCAGAGCTGCTTTTGGCGTGAGTAAAATGAAAGACAGTAAACGGACGAATATGCATAGTTAAAAATTAGATAACTAACAGCTCCGGGTATGTTTTAGACAGAAAATAAACACACATTTAAATGATGCTTTTCTCAATGTCTTCGCAGGTGAAATATTACACATTTCACGACAGGTAAATAGTCCTATTGTGGGCACACATGTCGCACATGCTCCAACCCAATTAGTACATGCGTAATATTGTGTGTTTCGTACAGAGATATGGCTCCTGAAGGTAGCACATTGGAAGAATCTAACAGAAATCTGGATGAGGTCACAGATCTGGCTCTGCAGCTGCAAAACCAGACTGGAGTCAACGTGCTGTGGGTCACCTGTAACCTCTTCACTCACCCACGGTCAGTTCAATGAGCTGCTGTGCGTCCTCAGTGCAGTGTGGACATTTTAATGCTATGTTGTGGGACGTAGTGCAAAATAGTCACTACATGAAAGTCAAATTGGACTATATTAAACAGACCTTCTGGACAGGTACATGAATGGTGCGTCCACTAACCCCGACTGTCATGTCTTGGCTTATGCTGGAGCCCAAGTGAAGAAGGGACTCGACGTCGCCAAGAAGCTGGGGGCCCAAAACTTTGGTATATTACACGTGTTGCTGGGTGGAAAATAAGTCCTTAAAGTATTTTGAGGCATTATTATATTATATATTTTTTTGTTTCTTAATTTATTTATTTATTTTTTTAACCATATTATTATTATATATTCTTTTAGAACATAAAAAAGCAAAAAAGACCGTAGAGAAACTAAATAAGTGAAAAATAAATAAGAAAGGAGCGGCCTCTTAACAAAAGAAGGTTAAAGTACATTAAGTCCAAAATAAAGGTCCCATTTAGTCCAGTGTCTTAGTCCAGTCTTTAAGTGATTTTCCGGTTCAGTTGTTAATTGTCGGTGCGATTTGTGTAATTTATTTTGTTGTGATGGGCTTCTTCCCAGCTGCCAAATATATTAAAAAAACATTGAATCAAAATAAGACCAGAGAGAGAACAGAAGACAAAAGGCAAAACCAGTCTGCAACCAACGAGGGGAAAAAGGAAAGGAAGGAGCTAATTCAAGGCATTTTTATCAAGTGAACAATTTGTTTGTTCGATGCTACAGGCAAAAATGTAATTGGAGCAAGTTTGACTGGGACCTAAAGTGTCATGTCGATAGTTTGGTCAAAGCATTTGGATTACATCTATCAAAAAGTAGTCCATGGAATGATGCACAAGGAGAAAAGAGGGTCCATTATGACTGATCTACGAGTGATGCAATGTTACGGCACTTTGTTCTTCTAAATACACTTATGTTCTAGTGTTTTGGGGTGGAAGAGAGGGGTTCCATTCCATCCTTAACACAGATGTGGGGGCTGAGCTTAAGCACATGGCCAACTTCTTCAAAATGGCCGTTAGTAAGTATCAAAAATATGATGAAAAGTACAGAGACTTTGACTCTGAATTCAGTTGACTCCTCTGTATTTATTGCCAGAGTACAAAGAGAAGATTGGGTTGAATTGTCAGTTTCTAATTGAGCCCAAACCCAAGGAGCCCTGCAAACATCAGTATGACTATGGTATGAAGTTGTAACTTTTTGTTTTAAATGAATAATTGTTTGATGCTATGTTGTTTGATGACAGATGCTATGAGCGTCATTGCCTTCTTGAAGCATTACGGTCTGGAGGAACATTTCAAGCTAAACATTGAGCCAAATCACACCACTTTGGCTGGACACTCCTATGAACATGACATTGTTATGGCTTCATCGTAAGACAAATTAAAACGTTTAGTCTGATGTAATCACGTTTACAATCGGCTGTTCTTGCGTCATGGTTTTGCAGGTTTGGTATGTTAGGTTCAGTGGACGCAAACACGGGATCTGCTGATCTGGGATGGGACACGGACCAGTTCCCGATGGACATTAGAAACACCACTTTAGTTATGAAAGTGAGTTTGGTCATTTGTTCTTTTTGATAAATGTAGTCTTTATATCACATTACATCATATCGCATCACAGAAACCCTTCAAGTCCTCTTTGACTGCAACATTTACTGTACAAGCCGTTCTCTTGGCTATTCCTCTCTACTCCTTTTACAATGACTCTATTTCCAAAATATTTGATACGACCGCTCTCTCTTGATTGCATTTAAAGTAACATTAGCAGTCTGTGTTAGCCTTGCTCTCTTCAAAAACGTGTTGCAATCACTCTTTGCTCTGCACTGCTAATATTTGTTCTAGGGATTTATCAGTATTTGGTACAACAAATACCTGAATGCGGCGTGACCTTAAACTGTAAAATAAATACACACAAGAACTGGCTTATCAGTGACAGAAACACAGGCCAAATGAACTTTAAAGCCTTAAACAGCAGTAGTAGTAGTGTACAATCTAAATGTAGTGTGTACAGTAGTGTAAACACTATAGTGCACAGGTTACCAAGTAGTGGTATATGAGGTGATATAATTATAATGTGGGTCAGGGTTGGTCTAGATCAGGCATGCCCAAACTACGGCCTGCGGGCCAAATGCGGCCCTCAGACCAATTTTTGGCGGGCCTCCAGCTTGGTCCAAACAACAAAAAGTAGTAGTAAAATTGGACAAATTCAAGAATTTTGATGTTATATCAACCTATTATTAATGTTCCAAGTAGTATTAAAGGTGTGGAGGCTCATCGAAACTATGTCAAATGCAAAATTTTGAAGGATTCACTTTCAAATTTGATTGGGTTGTTTGTGCTCCATACAAGTTTAAAAATGCGAACAAAAAAGTTTGGACACCCCTGGCTTAGAGAGCATGTAGTGTACGTTGTGTTCTGCCTAATGTATAAATTGTATTTTAGACAATCATCGAACAAGGTGGGATTCAACCAGGAGGTCTAAACTTTGACGCAAAGGTGCGCAGAGAGTCCACTAACCTGGAAGATTTATTTATCGCTCATATTGGAGCCATGGATGCGTTTGCAAGAGGACTTAAAAACGCTGTTTGCATGATTCAAGACGGACTCCTTCCAGGCATGGTGAAGGTACACAAGTGCTCCGGATATATGGACAGCTGATAAGTCATTAGTTTATCAATGTGTTTTGTTCTAAATGTAGGAGAGATATACAAGCTACAGCCATGGACTTGGCCACAAAGTGGTTTTGGGTTCTGCCACACTTGAAGATTTGGAGGTAAGATGAGTGATAATGCTCATCTTATGTGTGTTGTATCTTTTATTTCCCTCATTGTGTCTCAGGCCTACGTCAAAGAAACTGGAGAGCCAAAAATAACATCTGGGAAGCAAGAAACATTTGAATCAATCTTCAATCGTTACCTCTAAGATAGGTTTATGTCCATGCTTCTTCTTTTTGGACATCATTTGGTTAAAACATTGCACAATAGTTTATCCATCCTCAAAATAGTGCCATGTAATATGTGACATGATTATGACGTAGTACCTGATGTGTCATTTGTTTTTGTATGATTGTCTTTTTATGTAACAGTTAAAACATTTCCCTGACCCACCTAAATAAATAAAATCTACTATATACACAGTGTTTTCCAGTCTTTGCGGACCCCCACACAGAACTGTTTGTCTCTCCACTAATGAGCCTAAATTGTTTGATAAAAAGTCACGTATCCAGTGTTGTCTTTTGCTTTCCTTGACCCTCACTGTACTTTCAGCCTCCCTCAGTCACAGAAGGTACAATTACTGTACCTTTCCACTGACATCAGATCATACTACCAGCCTGCCTGCAGCTCGTCCAATCACAACCTGCAGCGAGGCCCCATGCGCACCCCACGGTCCAATCAGAGAATAGCGCGAGCTCTGCTCACTGGCGCGTCACTCGTGATTGGCGGCTTCAGTCCTAAGGAGGAGGGCAAAGTCGTGTTTCTCATTATCATAAACTTTTCAGCATTTCTTTGACATTACTGCACATACATTAACATGGGCTTCAAAGCTGGTTTGTCTTTGTAGCAAACCGCAGCGCGGATATTAGTTCTATTTTTTAATTCAATTGCAACGGTTTTTATACTTTAACTGACATTTTGCTTATAAAAATGTGGACTTTCCTTGGAATAGCGAGCTTTA